>NC_142654.1:53947500-53957500 GCF_055504915.1 Nelumbo nucifera
TAATATTTAATTTCTAGAAATTACAAAAAATTAGGAAAATTTATTTTGTGGAAATGGGATTGCATGGAATCAAAAGGGAACACTCCTACACTACTTTTGTTTCAAGGTGAGCTAGTTTCATACAAGAAAGGTGCACAAAGACGAGTTTGGGACTGTCAATCAAAGCGGTGACATGGGGGTGTGTATGGGTGATATGTTGAAAGAGCAACAAATGGTCACAAGTGCATTGTGGGTGTGCACATCCCTTTGCACCACGACACACCACATGAGGCACCAATTGCAATGTGGGTGTGCGCACCCACATAGTGCAAAATGATGCAGCATGGGGCGTTGTGTGCAGTGTCAGCACATCCACCACGATGCACACCCACTTGCGCCCTGTGTTAATAGGGCTGTCTATAAACTACACACCATGCAAAGGTGGAAGGTGGAATTGGTACACCTAACACAAGTGGTTGTGTTACAGCCCTACACTACACACGGTGGGTGTAGAAGGGCTGTAAACTACTACACGGTGTGTTAAAGCCCTGTCACTACAATAGTAGAAAGCACTACACGTGTAGTGTTAACACGTTTAACACACCACGGTAGTTTAGTGTTTTCTAATATTGGTCACCGCACGTGGAGGCACCACAGTAACCACTTGCACCATGACACACCACGGTAGTTTAGTGTTTTCTAATATTGGTCACCGCATGTGGACGCACCACAGTAACCACTTGCACCTTGGCACACCACGATATTTTAGTGTTTTCTAATATTGGTCACCGCACGTGGAGGCACCACAGTAACCATGACACGCCATGGTAGTTTAGTGTTTTCTAATATTGGTCACCACACGTGGAGGCACCACAGTAACCATGACACACCACGGTAGTTTAGTGTTTTCTAATATTGGTCACCGCACGTGGAGGCACCACAGTAACCACTTGCACCATGACACACCACGGCAGTTTAGTGTTTTCTAATATTGGTCACCGCACATGGAGGCACCACAGTAACCACTTGCACCATGACACACCATGGGGCACCGCAGCACATCCACACTTGGCAGTTCACGCATGCACACGCCCGCCAGCGCACACGCATGCCCGCGCACAGCCGCCGCCCGCACACGCAGGCCCACGCCTGCGCACGCCCACGCAGCCAGCCCGCTGCGCACTGCACATGCACATGCACAGCCAGACTTACACGCACAATGGCAGGCCACAGGGGCACAATGTGTAGTCAGTCGGCAATGCGCACCGGTAACCTCTATGGGGGATATGGTGGGTGTGGAGGCATGGGATAATGGAAGGTTGTTATGATGAGTTAGATTTCCCCAAGGGTGTTCTGTTGAAAAGGAGGGGTGGTAAGGCTGTTCGGATGAGCTAGATTTTCACACCGACTCGCACCATGGCAGCCTTGTGCAGTCGGCCGAGTGGGAGGGTAGCGTCGATAACCTCTATGGGGATATGATGGGTGTGGAGACATGGGATGTGGAAGGTTGTTCTGCTGAGTTGGACTTTCACAAGCGTGTGTTATGTATGTTGGTAAGGAGAGGGAGGGTCTTTGTTCTTGGCACACTACGATGCATGGGGGAGGGACTTCTTTTGAAAACTCGTTACTGGGGGGAGAGACAAATCGTTGTGGGATGCGAAATTTGGGGGGAGGGACGAATCGATGCGACAGAGGGCTGAATCTCAGTGGATCGTGGCAGCAAGGCCACTCTGCCACTTACAATACCCCGTCGCGTATTTAAGTCGTCTGCAAAGGATTCTACCCACCGCCCGGTGGGAATTGCGCTTCAAGGCGGCCCACGTGGCTCATCCGTCACGAGGGCTTCACCACTGGCACGTGCCTTTGGGGGCCCAGAGGCCCTGAAAGAATGGTAGGATCCATCTAATGGACGCCATAAAGGTTGCGGAATGGGTGGGGCGAATTTCAAAAATTTCCTACCTTCTCCCAACTGGGAATCATATTCCCTGAATTTAGAATACAATATTCAACGATCTACTTGAACCCTAATCAAACCAGATCTGTACCAAAAGATAAATGGGAGGATTATACCTGATCCGGAGAAGCAGTATCTCCCAAAGTTGGTGTTCACGCCCAAAGAATGCTCCAAGATCTGTCCCTGCTGAAGATGACACAGCTGTGGATGGAACAGAACCAGCAGGGTGCGTCCTACACACTGGATCCTTCACAAGAATCCCCTGGATGTACTAAACACTGAATTCTTTCAGTCTTTCTTGCAAGACTGATGTCAAGAACTGGTTTCTTGACTTTCTTTTCTGCAAAGATCAAATCTTGCAACAATGCAGATGGCGGTGGCAGGAGGAGATTTCCAGAAACGAAAAGACTGAACTGTTTTCTTTTCTGGAGAGAATGAGATCTAATCTCAAATCGCAGGAACCTTTCTTGCTTACCAGAACCTCTTGGATCGAAATCTGATTTCTCTCTCTTGGTTCATTCGAAATCTCCTCTCTTTTCTTCTTGATTAAGAAATCTCCTAATTAGGAGTTATCCCAATCCAAATCAGTATTTGGATAGGGGATAATCTTAATCCCTTTCCCAGATAGAGTTAGCTTACTCCTGATCTTATCAGGAGGTTACCAGATTCAAATCTGATTTGAATTTGGTCTCTAAGAGTGGATAAGGCTAAGAGCCCAATCCTTCTTGCTAACTGCAATCTCAAATTCGCCCCATTGATGGGTGATCATATCAGCCCACTTCGAAATGGGCTTTTGGCCCATTAAGTATTCAGTGTTTAATTAGTTTCCAATCTGCTGCCCAGTTGGGCTTCTTTGTATGGCGTGGGACCCAAGCATTGATCTACACACCAGCCACATGGGTTCGGCCCAGCCTTTAATACAAGGCCCAGCCAAATTCACTGAAAATCTCAATGAACCCCTTGAGTCCATCGTATGAACCCTATGGGCCCAACACTTACATTAAGTGGTCCCTGGGCCAAGCCATCTTATAAAAACCCAGGGACTGTGGGCAGGTGCAAGATTAGCCCATCAGGTATTATCCTAAATGGTCTTACACTTAACCTCTCAGCCCTTAATGATCAAGCACTGCCCGACAAGAGAGGACCTCTCCCTCGGCTGCAAGGAACAGTGCCGCACTCTCCTCTCACATGGATCCCGGGAATTAAAACCATTTGCAAACATTTAGAAACCGTATATATATGTAAATATATTAATTTTGCAAAAACAAAATTCCAACGATTGAAATCAACTGCCGGCAGTTTGGTTTCCATCAGAGAGAGTGCATTCCCGATCATTACCCTTTGTCCGACAAAGTGGCTGATTCTGTCACTATGACCACCCACTCAGATGAATTCTCAAACTGCCCCAACATACCCTGGTTTTGATCCCCACTAAGGATCTCACTGATTGGCATATCAAAGGCAGCCTGATCCAGCACCTAGTGAAGTGTTATAATCGAGTCTAGGGGTCAGGTGTAACTTTCCAGTTTTGCCCATCTATCTCCAAGGTCCAGGGCAAGACTGGAAATCTGGTCCGGTTCAAGGATTCAAGTAATCCCATGCTGTATGTGCCTCGGGTCTTACCCTGATGGCTGAGACAGGCCATCCCAACACTTGGTGGCACACCAGTATTAGCCTTGGCAGGATAAATCTCCCCAGACTTATCCAACGGCTGTGAACATTTAAAACTAACATGAGTCTCTACAAATGTCCAGTTTTAGGGTTTTACACAGAATTAAACCAAACAACATGAATCAAACATGTACTTTATTTATTTCCACTAAATAACAAAAGTACATCAAAATGATTGAAGCTAAGGGCATACAAAACTGTCTAACAGCTCCCACTTGCACTTAGGTCCAATCTGGTACAAGCCGGAGTCCCATACTTTCCACGTGTTTCTCAAACACCTTCTGTGTCAGTGGCTTAGTCAATGGGTCTGCCACATTATCCGCTGATGCTACCTTTTGAATTAGGACGTCCCCTCTACCAACAATCTCCCGCAGTACATGGTACTTCCTCTCGATGTGCTTTGACTTCGAGTGGGCCCGAGGCTCTTTAGCCTGGGCGATCGCTCCATTGTTGTCACACAACAACGGGATGGGTGATGTGCTGGATGGAATCACTCCCAATTCGTGTATGAATTTCTTCATCCACACGGCTTCCTTGGCAGCTTCACTTGCGGCAATGTACTCGGCCTCGGTTGTGGAGTCTGCAGTGGACCCCTGTTTGCTGCTTTTCCAGCAAACAGCACACGATCCTATCGTGAAAACATACCCAGATGTAGACTTTCTATCATCTGGATCCGACTGGAAATCGGCATCGGTATACCCTAGAACTTGCAGTGAACTACCATCGAATACCAGACAAAACTCTTTCGTCCTTCGAAGGTATTTGAGTATGTTCTTCACAGCAGTCCAATGCTCCTGTCCTGGGTTTGCCTGGAATCTGCTTACCACACTCACCGCCTGAGCTATGTCCGGGCGAGTGCACAACATGGCATACATGATGCTCCCCACAGCTGAGGCATAGGGAACGTCTCTCATGCTCTCAATCTCCTCAGAAGTCTTGGGAGACATCTTCTTGGAGAGAGTGACTCCGTGCCTGAAAGGAACGTTTCCTTTCTTGGAGTTTTCCATGCTGTATCTTTTGACAATTTTGTCAATGTAAGCAGCCTGGGATAATCCAATTATCCTCTTCGATCTATCTCTATAGAGTCGAAGACCCAGTATGTATGAAGCTTCTCCAAGATCTTTCATGGAGAACTGCTGTGATAGCCATACCTTGACCGAAGTCAACATTCCTACATCATTCCCAATGAGTAGGATATCGTCCACATACAAGACTAAAAAGGTGATCTTATCCCCACTGGATTTCCTGTAAACACAGGGCTCATCCGGATTCTGCTCAAAGTCAAACGTTTTGACTGCAGAATCAAAACGGATGTTCCAACTCCTAGAAGCCTGCTTAAGTCCATATATGGATCTATTAAGTTTACATACCATGTGTTCCTGACCAGCAGCAATGAAGCCTTGCGGCTGCTGCATGTAGATATCTTCACTAAGATCTCCATTCAGGAACGCTGTTTTGACATCCATTTGCCAAATCTCGTAATCATGGTACGCTGCTACAGCTAGCAGGATCCTAATGGATTTAAGCATGGCCACCGGTGAAAAGGTTTCCTCATAGTCGATGCCTTCTTTCTGAGTATACCCTTTCGCCACCAAACGAGCTTTAAAGGTCTCAATCCTGCCATCGGGGCCCTTCTTCCTCTTGTAGATCCATTTGCAACCAATTGCTTTTACCCCGGAGGGCGGATCCACTAGAGTCTAGACTCCATTGGTCTCCATTGAGTCCATCTCGGCTCTCATGGCCTCCACCCACTTCTGGGAGTCTATGTCTAACATAGCTTCCGCGTAAGACACGGGATCCTCTTCACTAGTCAAGGCTTCCACCAGGTAACTATCCTGGTCATAACCATATCGGACTGGTGGTCTGGATACCCGGGTGGACCTTCTAGGTTGGTCATTACCTGGAACTTGTGGGTCATCTCCCACTGCTCCTGAGCTCTTCTCATCAAGAACTATTTCCTGACGATGGGTGTCCAGGATGTAATCGGATTCTAAGAATCGGGCGTTTCGACTGCAGAACACTTTCTGCTCACTTGGGTCATAGAATAGATAACCCACCGAATCCTTTGGGTAGCCTATAAACAGGCAACGGCTGGTTTTAGATTCCAACTTGTCCGCACTTGTTCTTTTAACGTGTGCAGGACAACCCCAAATCTTCAAGTGTCTCACACTTGGCTTCCTTCCGGTCCAAAGCTCATATGGAGTTTTCGGAACTGATTTGGTTGGAACCCTATTCAGCACGTAGATAGCAGTCTCTAATGCGTATCCCCAAAAGGATGTGGGTAATTCTGAGCGTACGAGAAGTGACCGGACCATGTCCAACAAGGTCCTATTTCTCCTCTCTGAAACACCGTTGAGTTGAGGTGTAGCAGGAGGAGCTAGTTGTGACACTATCCCATTGGCCTTTAAGTAGTCCCTGAATTCGTCAGAGAGATACTCGCCACCTCGATCTGATCGAAGGGCCTTAATTTCTCTCCCTAACTGTTTCTCGACTTCCTGTCTGAACTCTTTGAACTTTTCAAATGATTCAGACTTATGTCTCATTAGGTACACGTAACCATATCGTGAAAAATCATCTGTAAAGGTGATGAAGTACACGTGTTGATTCCGTGTCCTAACACTCAGGGGACCACATACATCAGTATGTATTAGGTCAAGTGTGCCTGCACATCTTTCAGGCTTACCGTCAAATGGCCGCTTAGTCATCTTACCTTGGAGGCAAGGTTCACAAGTGGGAAGATTTTCTACGGTTAGAAAATCCAAAGGACCATCCTTTACCAGTCTTGTGATTCGGTCGACACCGATGTGGCCAAGTCGGTAATGCTAGAGGCACGTGAGATTTACTGTATCACGAGTCCTTTTCTTGGGATTTTCGACCGACGTAGTTTCGGTTAAGTTAGTTTCCAAAGAAGGATGCAGAACATAGAGACCGTTCTCTAGCTCCCCGCATGCGATGAATTTATTATTCCGTTTAACAGTAATCATATTACTAAAGTAAACAGTATATCCATCAGCACACAATTTTGAAACAGAAATTAAATTCCTTCTCAAGTTCTGTACATAAAGACAATCTTTAAGTACAAGGACTCCTTCTTTAAAAACCAATTCTACGGTTCCTATTGCCGCAGCTGCAACACTTGCAGTTGTTCCCAAGAACAGTGTCACTTCACCTTCACTCAGCCTTCTGCTAACTTTGAACCCCTGCAGTGAGTTACACGCATGAGTTGAAGCCCCGGAGTCAACACACCAGGACACAGAAGTAACTAACATGTTAGTTTCTATGACACAAGTTTCGATATTACCTTTCTTAGATTCCAGGTAGGTAGGACAGTTCCTCTTCCAATGTCCGGTCTGCTTGCAGAAGTGACAGACATCAGATGCCTTGTTCTTCTTCTGCTTCTTGGGTTTGGTAGTCTTCTTCTGGGGCTTCTTTGCCTTTCTCTTTCTCTTGCCCGATTTGTTAGCTTCAGCAAGCATAACCACAGGCTCATCCTTCTTGAGTAAATCCTCGGCCCTCTGCAACATATTGCTGAGTTCCTGGACGCTGACATTCAGCTTATTCATATTGTAGTTCATAGTGAACGCATTGAAGGAAGAGGGCAAAGAATTTAGGATGGCATCCACTTGCGTGCCAAGATCTAGCCCGGATCCAAGAGCTTCAAGTTCGTTGATGTATCCCATCATCCGAAGACAATGGTCATGAACTTTCTGCCCTTTGGTCATCTGCGCGGTCATGAACAATTTCAGGACCTTCTGTCGAGTAGAACGGTTCTGCTCCTCATACATTGTCCTTAGACTGTCCAATATGTCCTTGGCAAGTTCGATTTGATCGAACTGCCTCTGTATTGAGTTGTCTAATGAGGCAATGACAAAGCAGCGGGCTAGGGAGTTCTTATCCTCCCAATCTTGGTAGTCCCTCCTACGGGCCTCAGAAGCCCTATCACCCGGACGTTCCGGGGCAGGATTTTTCACTACCTTGTCTAACTTTTCAGAAGTTAGGACCAGCATAAGATTTCTGTACCAGTCGGCATAGTTTGGGCCCTCAAGCTTGTTATCGTCTAGAAACTTTGCAAATTGACCGTTTTCCATTTTCTGATAAAACAGCAAAATCATTAGTCCACAACCTTAGTTTGATTCATGTTTACCTACATAGATATGGCTTTTAATCTATGTTCCATTCCCATTTGTTCATCTCTGAGATTTCCCTCCTATCTCAGTGACGGAGACGACGAAATGTCTCTGGAAATGTGGAAAATCACATGGGGTGCGTGAAGCCAACTGTTTCAGCTGCATAACCCCACCACCTTTCTGTGACGGATCATATCCACTCATCAAATGAGTTTCCCTTTGGCCTCTGTCAGACAAGGTTCAGAGCCGTTTTCAGGTAAACCCTTCTGTCAGTGAGTGCACACCCATCATATTCAGGTTACGCCAAGGTACCGTGAGAGAGTTCCCATTTTCTGGTGAAGCCCCTCCCACATCGGTCTATGACGCCCCTATCATCTTATGAAACACTCTAACAGATCCAACAGCAAATGGATAGCCCAATTTTATGGTGCGTTTCCTCATTACTGATGGACCCATCATTGTGCTAATGACGGAAGGCCTTTAGAGAGTCCATCATATGGATCTCCCTATCACTTGCATTCATATTTGCTGGAGGGAACAAAATCACGGCCTAGTTCTAATTTAGGTCAAACCAAAGTGGCTCCCACTGACTTTCATAAAGTCAGATTTCTGGTGGGCCTTAATCGGCTAGGGGTTCCGTACGCATCCCTTTTCAGGGTTGTGGGGCCCACCAGGCAAAGAGGGGGGTCATCCAATGACCTTCAGGGACACCATGGCAATGATGTGCATTCAGCCATGGTGTGCGCAAGAGCCACTAACGAGTCATCACGGGCCAAGTACTTATGGCCCATGGTCGCAGCACATCAAACATCCAAACATCACATGTAAAGGAGGAATTGATCCAATCAATTAATTGCTGTAAAGCCCATTCAACGGCCCATTTAAAAACCAAGTCATTAACGATTAATGTCCACTAGGTGTATGGGCTGAATCGCAGATAGCAGTTCGGCCCATACAGCTTATCTCACAATAATGGGCTTTTGCAGTTTTAACCCTTTAAAACTGGGCTTTACAGGTGGGCCGAATTAATCCCTGTAATTGAACATCAGATTTGGAACAAAAGTGTGAGACAATTGGACTGAGAACAGCCCCTTTCGAAACCCAGATTTGGTCCAAACAGTTTTGGTCCAATCTAGTCCGAAATGGTCCAAAACTGATTTTCAATTCAAGAATTAATTATTGAATGATCTGAAATTAATAGTTTTGATTTCTAGCAAACACAAAACAATTATGGACTGTTCGCACCACCTGCAAAACAGAGGTTAATCACAAGGGTTGCAGTTTCATAAACTGCAAATCGCAGAAAACGATTTCTCCATCTGCAAATCTCCAGCGCCGCCATCTTCTTCCATCTTCTTTAATCAAGAAAAATAACAGAAATCCTATTTCTATTAATTACATTCTTGATCAAATCCTATACATTCAGTCTAAAAATAAAAAAAATTATTTACAGACCGAATTGAATGAAATAAATAAATAGAAAAGAAAAAGGGTGCGCAGACCATCTGCGCTAAAACTGCACTGCGATCTCCAGGTTTGAACAGTCCATTAAATCAAAATAAATAAAGAACAATTCCAAATAAATTTTGGATTTAATAGAAATTAATTTCAGATCAATCGCCCTTAACAAGAAACAGTTTCTTGGAAAAAAAGAAAACAATCTGCGCAAATCTTGAAAGAACACCTTCTATCCATCTGCGCAGGGTCAGATCTGATTTTCTTTTGGTTCAAGATTCGAACCTGTGGCTCTGATACCACTGAAAGAATGGTAGGATCCATCTAATGGACGCCATAAAGGTTGCGGAATGGGTGGGGCGAATTTCAAAAATTTCCTACCTTCTCCCAACTGGGAATCATATTCCCTGAATTTAGAATACAATATTCAAGGATCTACTTGAACCCTAATCAAACCAGATCTGTACCAAAAGATAAATGGGAGGATTATACCTGATCCGGAGAAGCAGTATCTCCCAAAGTTGGTGTTCACGCCCAAAGAATGCTCCAAGATCTGTCCCTGCTGAAGATGACACAGCTGTGGATGGAACAGAACCAGCAGGGTGCGTCCTACACACTGGATCCTTCACAAGAATCCCCTGGATGTACTAAACACTGAATTCTTTCAGTCTTTCTTGCAAGACTGATGTCAAGAACTGGTTTCTTGACTTTCTTTTCTGCAAAGATCGAATCTTGCAACAATGCAGATGGCGGCGGCAGGAGGAGATCTCCAGAAACGAAAAGGCTGAACTGTTTTCTTTTCTGGAGAGAATGA